>NW_028091124.1:0-6758 GCF_014824575.4 Sturnira hondurensis | reverse complement strand
CCTTGGCTCTAGTGAATTATCTACTCAGGGTTCATGGAATGTTATTTGAGAAGTGTCTTTCGTTACATTTAAATGAAAGTAGTTTCTAGTTACCTTCTGTTTCTAATCTGGACCTTAGTAACCATGAGGATGACACATGTATTCCTTTTATAATTTCAGCCCTTTGAAGTTTGTTGAGAACTGATGAATGGTACAATTTGGTCATTTACAAAGTGTTCCAAGTGTGCATACTGCTGTCATCTCATGGGCATTCTGGGGAATGACACCTTAGTGCAGGTCAGCAGGAAAAGTGATTGATTCCCCTGGAATATCAACAACTGTTGGTTGCAGTGTTATTTAGAAGTGTATTTCATCATTTTTAAATGTAAGGACTTTTTAATGACCATTTGTTCCTGATTTCTACATTAACTGCAGTAAGAGCCAGAATTATACTGTATATAATTTTATTTCTTTGTAATTTGTTTAATCTTGGTTTGTTGGCTCATTGTGGTCAATTAGGGAAATGTCCTAAGTGTGGCTCTCTTCTCATCTCAAGTGCATCTTGGGAAGGACACCTTAGTGCAGGCCAGCAGGAGAGGTTGTCAGCTGTAGTGAATGATCTACGAATGTTGAATGGAATGGTACTAATTCATGGATGTTATTACTTTCGTATAAATGGACTTTGTAGTTCATTTTTTCTCTCTCCCCCATGTACAACAGCAGTGTCTTTATGTCAGGTAACTAGGCGCCTGTTGTGGGCCAGAGCTGTGTTCATGTTTCAATGACTCTTTGGCATTTGAGAATACTGTGGAAAGGGAGAGATTGAGGGGAAAGAACGGGACCACCACTCATCCCTCCAAAGGGTGGTCTTCATCCAAAGGAGGTGTGTATCCTTGTGGTGAATTCAGGAGGGAGTCCTGCAGTAGGAGCTGGTTTCAGAAAGCCAGCAGGCTACTGGCAGCAGGTCGTGCTCCCTGTCATACCAACGAAAAGGTCCGCCCAAAGGAAAGAGTGTGGGATTTGTCAGTAGAAGACGTGGAAGGTTAGGATTAGGTGAGAGAGCACATTTCTCTTTGGTGACCAGGGAAAACGGTTCAAGTCTGGCTGCTCAGTCTTGATTCCTCCACAGTATTCAGAAGACGTTGCTCCTTCCTATGGCCATTGAGTTTGTTTCTCTGAAGTTTTCTTTATGGAGCAAAATTTCCATTCCCTGGAAGGACTGCAGAAGACACTGGCAAGAGTTCTCTGCTCTGAAAGATAAGAAAGTTGTGGGACCATGGAATGGTGACATTACCTGAAAGGTGGTAGTGGGCAGTGGGAGAAAATGGTGACGACCTTGTGTAGTCCACGTTTGCGGGAAAATGAAAAGTGTGCCTGTGATCATATGTCACGGTAAAAATCCAAAGGACCTTTCAGCCAAACCATTAAGGAGACATGCCTTTCCTCTGTCGGTGTCTTCTGTCATCTTGTGGTTATTTTGGGGATGACACCTTAGTGCAGGTCGGCGGGAAAAGTGGGTGATGCCAGTGGAATTACGATGACTTTTCATGGCAGTGGTATTTACAAGTGCATTTGAGAGCATCTAAATTTCAGCACTGTCTAGTTACTTTGTGATTGGTTTGTAAGTTCAGGGAAAGGGAGCGATGAACGTGGTTTATGTGCCCTTTGTTGGAATTGGCTTTGTAGTGTAGTAGTCAGGTTTTGCAAAGTTGCAGGTGTGTTTGAACACGATTTGTCATTGCTTTGTCTGCTGCAGGTTTCTTGTGTTATGTGGAGGTAAAATTTATACATAATGCTGCACCAAGAGGTACAAAAGAAAGCAAAGTAAAATATCAGTGCTATTATTGTATGTATCACCCTTCCGGACATTTCTATAGGCTCATTTCTTTGATTTGCCTAGACTATGTACATTTCCAGCTTCTGTTTCTAATGTGTGCACTCAAGCATGAAGATCTCTTTCTCAAGTTTTGGGTCATAGCATGTTTAGCATTGTTCTTGTCCTGTTATTTTTAAATTGTAACAGTGATGCATTTTGCGTCTGTGAGAGTGTATTTCAGAATTCCTAAACAATAGAACATTCTCTATTCTCTGTGAATGCTAGCATAAGGGCAATAAGAGTGTATTTCAGAGTTCCCAAACAACAGAATGTTCTCTGTTTTCTGTGAATGCTAGCATAAGGGCAATGAGGGCCAAAACATACTGCATAGGGGTTCGAGGCAGCACTGCTTGTTGACTCTTGTCTTAGATCAGGTTGGCCAAAAAAGTCCATTTGACCAAAAAGTTGGTTTGATCCCCAACCTCACTTCCACTGTCACCTCCGCCATCACCTCGCTCCAGTCACTTATACTTGCCTTTAATGTCATTTGAAACTGTTTTGTTAGACTGTGTCATGGCTGCCATCCTGTCAGCATCCACTAAGAAAACCTCATCACCACTGGAGATTGTGTGTGTGGTCCTTTTCCCACTGAAGACTCATGAGCACGAGGAACGTTTCTGGCTCCTTTGGCTTTGTTATTTGAAGAACGGTAAAGGTGCAACAGTGAGGTAAGAAAAGGTTTGCGGTGTGTGTGGAGGCATTGCTGTGAGTGGTGGAACATGTTCGAAGTGGATCACAAGTTTCATGCTGGGGATTTTTCACGCCCAGTTGCCCCACCGGTAGGCGGATCATTTGCAGTGGGGAGTCATCTGGGGAGGGCCTTCCCTGACTATAGACCATGTTATGGCACCCATGTGAGACAGGCTACGAATTGAAATTATTTTAATGTAACATCGCAAATCATTTGCATCAGCATAATTACATGAATCACTTGGACACTTGGGGTTTCACAGAAGTTCATTGGGGTGGTGGGGGACCCCTCCTGATCACATGTCTACAAGTGATTCTCTACTGAAAGGTAAGGGAAACCCTCCATTTCCAAGGCCAATTTGTTGTGGGGGGATTGAATCATGTATATTTGAGAACAATGTGGAAGAGGAGAGATTACAGACAAAGAAAGGAATCACCACTAGCAATCCCTTCAAAGGGAAGTTTTCATCCATCATAGGTGATGTTCCCCTGTGGTGAATTGGGGAGAGAGTCCCGCAGTGGGAACTCCTGAGGAAACCAGCAAGTTACTGGTAACATGTACTGCTCCCCTTTGGACCAACTGAAAGCCTCATCCAAGCGAAAGGGCCTGGAATCTCTCAGCAGAAGACACACAAGCTTCAGGACCAGGTGAGAGTGCATGTTTCTTTTTCTGACCATGGAAAAATGATTTCAGCCTGGTCGCACAGTCGTGGTTCATTTGCAGTACTCACCAGATTTTGCACCTTTGCATGGCTTTTGAGTTTGGCGTTTCCGACTTTCTTGGTGGAGAGAAATTTCCATTCCCTGGAAGACTGCAGAAGGCCCCTGGAAGATTTCTGTGCACTGAAAGATAACAATGCTGTGGGATGATGGAATGGTGAAGTCACCCGAAAGGTGGCAGAGGACACTGGAAGCAAACAGCGAGGCTGTTTTTCAGTCATATTGTCGGGTGCGTGTGTGTGTGTGTGTACGTGGGAGGGGTTGGAATGAAAAGTGTGTCTGTCATTGCATCTCAGGCTACAAAGCCAAGGAAACTTTTAGCCCAGCTTTTAGTGGGGTATGTCGTCCATCTGGCGGTCTCTGTTGCCATCTGGTGGCCAGTTTGGGGAATGACACCTTAGTTTAGGTCTGCAGGAAAAGTGGTTGATTCCAATGGAATCTGATTGGCTTTTGATCGCAGTAGTAATTACAAGTGCCTTTGAAAACGTCCAAATGGCAGCACTGTCCAGTTACCTTGTGACTGGTTTGCAGGTCAAGGTTAAAGGGAGCAGCGCAGGTGTACTATGACCCTTTTTTGAAGTGGCTTTGCAGCCTACTAGAATCAGGCTTTGGAAAGTTACAGGCACGCTTGAAAGTCATTTGTCTGTGGTTGGTCCACTGCAGCTTCCTTAAAGAATGCGGAGGTAAAATTTATACATAATGCTGCACCGAGAGTTACCAAAAAAAAAATACAAAGCAAAATGTCGGCCGTATCATTGTCTGCTCATGCCCTTCCAGATATGTCTACAGCCTCGTTGCTTAGATTTGCCTGGGCTTTGTTTACCCTTTTAGATTCTTTGTAGAGGTGCAAAACTTGTTCATTTGCAGATTCTGCTTGCAACATGTGCAGTCAAGGGTGAAGCTTTGTTTCTCAAGTTTGGTGTGGAGTGTCTTTTCCATCTGTCACATCGAGGTATTTTGTAATTGCACTGGCAGTTCATTTAGGAGGTTCTATAGGGGTCTACATCAGAAGTCCCAACCTACAGAACTTTCCAGTCATCCATTCAGTGTGAATGGTAGCTTAAGTGGTGTGAGAGCAAAAAAAAACATATTGTGTAAGATGCCAAGGTTGTGATGAGGGTTGAACCTTGCATTAAAATCGAGCAGGTAAAAACTTCAGTTTGGTTCCCCCCCCTCCCCCCCACCACATACCTACCCTATCCAATCACTTTGGTTGCGCATACTTGCTTTTATGTCATTTGAAACCGTGTTGTTAGATTGCAGCATGACAGCTGGTTTAGCAAGTTGTGTTAAAAAAAGACCCGAACACAACCAGTGAATGTGTGTGTGTCCATTTTCCCACTGAAGATGGAATAACATAGGCAACCTATTGGGCCCTTTTGGGTTTGTCATTTGAAGAAAGGTAAAAGTGCCCCTGTAAGATAAAGAAAGATTTGTGGTGTATGTGGAGGCATAGCCGTGAGTGACACCACATGTCCACAGTGGATCACGAAGTGTCACGCTGGAGATTTCTCCCCTGTAGCTGCCCTATGGGTCTGGCAGACCAGTTGCAGTGGAGGGCAGAGGTTCACTGAGGACAGACCATGTCATGGCAGGTGGGAGGTAGGCAACATACTTAAAGCAGCCTAATCAAGCGTCAAAAATAATTTGTACCATCAGAGTTAGGTCCATCGGTTTGAGGTTTGGGTTCCACAGAAGTGAAGCAGGGAGGAGGGGGGCCCATGTTGACCACACATCCCCATGAGGTTCTCTACTGAAAGATAAGGAAGATGTTACACTTCCAAAAATAAATTGTGAGGGGGGAAGAATCATGGCTATTTTACAGTAATGTGGAATGGGAGAGATGGAGGGCCAGTCAAGGAACCACCACCATCCTCCTCCCAAGGGCGGTCTTCATCCAAAGGAGGTGAGGTTCCCTTGTAGTGGGTTTTGATGGACTCCTGCAGTAGGAGCTGTTTGTGGAAATCCAGCAGGTCACTCGCCACAGGTACTTCTCCCTGTGAGACCAAGTGTAAGCATCCAAGGGGGAAAGAGTCGAGTTCATCATCAGAAGACTCCAAAGCATCAGGATGAGGTGGGAGCGCAGGTTTCTGTTTGGTGACCGTGGTAGAAGTGTGGCTGGCAGAGCACAGCAGGTCTGGCTGGAGGGCATCCACCCAGCACCGTAGGCAGGAGCCTCTGAGGTGTCTTTAAACAGCACCGTGAATGGGTGGCAGAGAGGAGGCCACCCCAGGGTGCTGCTGGAGCACTGTGGCCAGGAGCTCTCTGGTCCAGGCCTGGGAAGTGCCGGGCGCTTGCACAGCCCCGCGGGCCCTTTGAGCTGTGTGCTGGGTCTCCTTGCTGTGGGGCACCTCACTGGCCGCCCTCAGGCCGAGTCTCCAACCAGGACCCGGCACTCCGCGTCCGGGCACCAGGCTCCCCCGAGGAACAGCAGGGTCACAGCGACTCCTGAAGCCCCGGGAGCGTAGGAGGCACAGAGCAGCAGTCAGGACAGTTACCAGGCCAGCTCAGTGGAGTCTATGCCAGGAACCCAGGTGCGGCTTCTGTCCTCACCCAGGTCCCTGAGGACTAAGAGGAGAGCTGGGCAAGGCTGGCATGGTGCACAGCCCTGTGTCCACGGGTGGCCCCCACAGCCTTGTGATCCTCCAGGGTGGGGGGGTCACTCCACTCTCTGTCACTGGCTCTGAAGACCATGGACTGGTGGGGGCCCATCAGAGGGGCCAGGAGCAGCGTCCGTCCTCGAGTCTCAGAGGCTAGGGCCCCTGTGGACTGTCAGCTGAGGCCCTGCGGGTGGGGGAACCTGGTTTGCCAGGGAAGACGATGGTGGCGTACTCTGTCTCTTGGGGGACAGAGGGAGCAGAGGGTTCCGGGATCTTCTCCTGCCACTGGAAGTCCAGCTCCTCATAGTCCACGGAGAACACAGGCCCCGGGGAGACACCTTCCTTCTTAGGAGAGAGGGAGAAAGGGGTCAGCACTGTCCGAGCGGCCGGTGCGCACACAGACGCAAACCCTCCCCATACATGCACACGCTGGGGCAGGGCCTGAGCCCCACGACTGGTCCTGGGGCCCAGACCCCATGCGCAAAGAAAGCACACGGTTGTGGATGGGTGTGGCTGCTCCTGAGGCCACGCACTCGTGGGGCAGAGCTTCTTGTCCCCGTACCCTCCCTTGTACTGTCCCCAGCGCCCCGGCCAGCAGAGGAAGGAGACTCACTGGTGGTGGCTCCTCGCGGCAGCAGGCACAGGGCCCTACGGAGAAACACAGGGAGCCCCTGAGGCGGGGAAGGCCCCGTGGGGGGCTCATTGGGGTGTCATGCGGGGAGCCTGGGCATCCTCTGGCCACGGGAGGGCCCAAGCACCCGCCCTGCTTGCTCCCATCTCTGTTGCTCCCCCGAGGCCCGATCCTCTGCCAGGGTCCTTCTGGGTCCGTAGCCACACAGCACTGCCTCGTGCACCCAGTCTCTGGTCACCAGCTTGCTGAGCCTGGCGCCAGC
>NW_028091123.1:0-1305 GCF_014824575.4 Sturnira hondurensis | reverse complement strand
TCTGGTCTACTGTGTTCTTTCTCAGGGGTCTATGACTATCCAGGGGAAAGGCCAGGTCTCTGAGGAGCAGTGGTAGAGGGAGGAGGAGGAGGAGGAGGAGGTAGAGGAGGAGAGAGAGAGAGAGAGAGAGAGAGAGAGACTTTCTCTTGTGGCTCTCCTATTCTTCCAAGAAACAGGGTCCAGAGCCCCACATGGCTGCCACACTTGAATTTAAATTCCAGTGCCTCTTTCATAACACTCCATCTGACTCCTCCCAAAAGAGTTACACCTGCCAGTAACTGACTGCCATTGTTAGTCTGGGCAGGCATGGTCCTGTGATATAGGAGAACCACCTCCCAGCTACTATGGGTTAAACTCATGCCCATCTCCCTGGCTTCCCGGACCTCCCACAGCTACTCAACACATCTATGAAGCTAGCCAGCTGTTATTGATATGCAAAGTAATTTTCAATGGCCATCCTCTGCTTCTCCCTCTCCCAAGCCCTGTTAATAAGGGACTTCTCAATCTTGGGGACCTCAATATTCGCTGTTACAGTAAGACACCCTGTCCTGCACTGACCAATCAATAGAGATTGTAATCCTAAAAGGACACACCTGGAGAACTCATGAATATTCTACCAAAATCTTCCCCTGAGGCCTTCTCTAATATTGATACAGGGCCCAGAAAAGATTTGGAATGGTGTCCAGAACTCAAAGTGTACAGGAATATTGGAGGAAATATGAAGATGTCCTCACCGCCACCACCAACCCCAGGTATCAGTTGG
Source organism: Sturnira hondurensis (assembly GCF_014824575.4). Taxonomy (NCBI): domain Eukaryota; kingdom Metazoa; phylum Chordata; class Mammalia; order Chiroptera; family Phyllostomidae; genus Sturnira; species Sturnira hondurensis. The sequence continues at coordinate 542 of NW_028091123.1, read as the reverse complement.
GGGAAGGGATGAATGGAGCAGGGCCATTGAGAGCTGTTTTGCATAGCAACAGTTTTGCAGCTAACCTCCGGAATGGTCATTTAACATATCTATAACTTTTAACTGGTTTCACAGATATGTTAAATAGCTGTGGCCAAGTTTTGGGTGGGAGAGAAGTGAGTGGCTGGCTACTCAGGATGTAACTGGGGGCTGCTTCTCTGAGAGAGTGCCTGTGAGAGAGGTATGTGGCTTTAGCAGAGTGAGGAACCCCCTCTTGGCCAGGTGAGGGGGAGAGCCACGCTGTTTTGGAAAGATATAGACCCCTGTAGCCATTAGGAGGGAGAGCCACGCAGTTTCAGCAGAGTGCAGACCCCCTCTTGGCCAGGTGGAAGGGAAGACCACGCAGCTATGCCAGAGTGGAGATCCCTGCGGCCAGGTGAAGAAGAAAGACGCGCTTTTGGTGGAGTGCGGCTTTGGGGTGCTCCTTTGGCCGAGTGGCCTGGAAAGCGAGAGAGACTTTGACTGGAACTTGGTACAAAGAACTCTTGCCAGTGGAAGGTGCC
>NW_028091122.1:0-1686 GCF_014824575.4 Sturnira hondurensis | reverse complement strand
TGTCTGAGATTTTCCTGCCAATGCTCTCCTCTAGGGCTTTAATGGTGTGGTGGCTTATATTTAAGTCTTTTATCTACCTTGAATTTATTTTGGTGTGTGGTGTAAGTTGGTGTTCGAGTTTCATTTTTTTGCATGTGGCTGTCCAGTTTTCCCAACACCATTTGTTGAAGAGGCTATCTTTGCCCCATTTTATGTTACTGCACCCTTTGTCAAATATTAATTGACTGTAGAAGGTTGGGTTTATTTCTGGGTTCTCTATTCTGTTCCATTAGTCTATGTGCCTGTTTTTGTGCCAGTACCAGGCTGTTTTGATTACAGTGCCCTTGTAATACAGTTTGACATCGGGTATTGTGATCCTTACTACTCTGTTCTTCTTTCTTAACATTGCAGCTGCTATTCGGGGTCTTTTATGGTTCCATGTAAATTTTTGAAGTGTTTGTTCTATGTTTGTGAAATATGCCGTTGGTGCCTTAATAGGCATTGCATTGAATCTGTAAATTGCTTTAGGTAGTATGGACATTTTGATGATGTTAATTCTTCCAATCCATGAACACGGTGTATGTTTCCATTTGTTTGTGTCTTCCTTTATTTCTTTCTTCAGTGTTGTGTAGTTTTCTGTATACAGGTCTTTTACCTCCTTGGTTAGATTTATTCCCAGATATTTTATTTTTGTTCTTGCTATATCAAATGGGATTTTTTTCTTGATTCCTTCTGCTGATTCCTTGTTAGTATACAAAAATGCCTTTGATTTGTGGATATTGACTTTGTATCCTGCTGTTTTGCCAAATTCATTTATTAGTTCAAGCAGTTTTTTGGTAGAGTCTATAGAATTTCCCATGTACACTATCATGTCATCTGCAAACAATGACAGTTTTGTTTCCTCCTTTCCAATTTGAATGCCTTTTATTTCCTTTTCTTGTCTGATCGCTGAGGCTAAAACTTCCAATACTATATTGAATAGAAGTGGTGAAAATGGACAACCTTGTCTTGTTCCTGATCTTAGTGGAAAAGCTTTTAGTTTTTGTCCATTGAGTATGATGTTGGCTGTAGGTCTGTCATATATGGCTTTTATTATATTGAGGAATGCTCCCTCTATTCCCACTTTGCTGAGTGTTTTTATCATAAATGGGTGTTGTACCTTATCAAAAGCTTTTTCCGTGTCTACCGATATGACCATGTGGTTTTTCTCTTTGCTTTTATTTATGTGGTGTATTACATTTACTGATTCGCGGATATTGAACCATCCTTGCATCCCTGGGATGAATCCCACTTGGTCGTGGTGTATGATCATTTTGATGTATTGTTGGATGCGATTTCCCAATAATTTATTGAGGATTTTAGCATCTATGTTCACCAGGGATATTGTACTAAAGTTTTCTTTCTTTGTTGTGTCTCTATCTGGTTTTGGAATTAGGATGACGCTGGCTTCATAAAGAGAGTTGGAAAGTTTCCCATCATTTTGGATTTTTTGAAATAGTCTGTGAAGAATAGGGGTTAGCTCTTCCTAAACACTTTGTAGAATTCTCCTGTGAAACCGTCTGGTCCAGGGCTTTTGTGTGATGGGAATTTTTTGATTACTGCTACAATTTCATTTGCTATTATTGGTCTGTTCAGGCTTTCTACTTCTGTTTCATTGAGTTTTGGAAGATTATATTTTTCTAGAAATTTGTCCATTTCATCTAGGTT
>NW_028091121.1:0-1287 GCF_014824575.4 Sturnira hondurensis | reverse complement strand
AAGAATTCTCCTAGGATTTATTGCTAAATGTTAACAGCTTCACTTTGCTATGAATGTTATCATCTTACTCTTGAGGAAAGTATGACCCCCCCAAAAAAAGAATTTCAAGAGAATGTAAAATAGTGTGAGTGTCAAAGTAAACTCATGGGACCTGTTAAAAGCCGTTACTGAATAAAACGAACAAGAACCTCAAGATCTAGGACTGTATTCTAGCCATCTTATAACACCAGCATCTAGCAAAGCTTATGCACATTGTTGAACTGAAGTGAAAACAGTTCATGATTTACACATTATTTCACTAGTCATTACATCAGGCAAGATCCAGGGGTGGGCTCTGTTTGGGGTTCAAAGGGTAAGGTAATATTTCTGCTTTCAATGGTCTTCCAATTTGGGTGAAGAGATGCATTATGGATGGATGAAAATAGAACCACAATCAAGGCTGTCCATGAGAAGAAACAAATTTGTGGTGCCTAAAATAAACACTAAAATTTCCAGAGAAATTATTTTTTGTCCTCTGAAGGACTTAGAGAGGTATAAGTATTTAGTTTGTTTCTTTTCTATGCCAAAAAAAGTCATAGTAAGACATTTTTAGGGTAAAAAATGTTATGCAAAGGCACATGAAAAAGAAAGAATACCACAAATTAGTACCATATTTCTGAACCTCTCTCTCACTTGTCCCTTTTACTTTTTATCCATCTACCCATCCATCTTTATTATTTTATTTCTTCTTTCTTCTTATATCTAATTATGATCAATCTATCTGTCCTTTCATTTTTTATCACTGACTATTTTGAAATGGCCTGTGAAGACTTTAATAAACTGTGCAACCAGAAAAATATGTGTATTTGCATACACAAAATTTATATTGCTATGGAGTCAAGAAAAGAATCTGAATCCTACTCATGCACTTACTTTAGACTCATTCCACCCAGACAGAGTAACCCGGGTAGAGTAGTATTTTGTCTGTGACCATTGGTTCCAATAGCTCTGAGCCTTTTCCTTAAAAGCACAGAAAGTAAATGACAAGATAACAGGATATAGCCTAATGTAGCCTATTAAAAGTCTGAAATTTTATTTTCTGTTTCTTTAAGAAATTGAAACAAATTTAATTACACATACCACCTATAGGTGTTTATTGCAAGATAAAAATCATATTGTGAATTATTTACCACCTATAAAAATAATGTTTACCTTATGGTTTTACACACCATCTTCACATTCATAAATATCACCACACCGCCACTTTGTCACCCATCCGTAGCTAAGTGGAGAACTTCTCGGTGGATC
>NW_028091120.1:0-616 GCF_014824575.4 Sturnira hondurensis | reverse complement strand
GGGAATGAAGGGGGGAATAGAACAACTGTAATGGTATAATCAATAAAATATAAAAAATACATAAATAAAAACCTACTACCTTCATGTCCACACAAAATCCAAATAAAGTATACCCTCAAATGTTTCTTTTAATGTGCAGGTCCACACCCAGCCCTTAACTTTCTATCCCAGAGCAAAGCAGAGGTTAGAGCTGGTGGAGACTAGGAATACTGTCTTTAAAATGTGTGCTTAGGCCCTTGCTTTGTGTTAGTGTAATCCCACTGAGAGGCTGGGGTAGACCTGATCCACGCTCCTCCCAGACTTCTCCACGTCTTAACCTCAGGTGACCACATTTCAGCCTCTGCCAGCTGCACCAAACACCACGGGTCCTGCTGTGAAGACACAGCTTATGGCAAGGATGGGTTCTCAGACATTCGTCCAAAATGATTTAAGAAAAAACGCACAGTTTCCCAGTTCTGTCTACATAGACAAGTTTTTGGGGCGGGAGACAACTGTGTGTTACTATCCAGCACCTCTGTTAACTGAAGTGCAAAGTAGGGCATGCCTGGCTAATTTCAGGTAGCAACTAGCAGATGTATTGAGTGACTTTGGAGAAGAAACACAAGCCTCTGTGTGG
>NW_028091119.1:0-2670 GCF_014824575.4 Sturnira hondurensis | reverse complement strand
TGTGTGTTTCTTCTTTAAAGAAGAAGGTTCTCTCTTTCTCTCTCAGCTCTCAATTCTAAGCTTTTTTGGAACTCCGTTTGCTCTTGTGTAAGTCCATTATAAGTTCCTTCTTACTTTCTGCACATCACCACCCCATCTTCTAAGGTGCTATTTCAGTACTTGTGACAACTTTTTGTTTGACTTGGGTGTAGAGCAGCTGCTCGGTTGACAGCATTGAGGGGTAGGTTAAAGTAGTTATCAAAACCACAGTCAGGGAGATCAAGACTCAAATCCAGCTCTGCCAGTCAGTTATTTTGTCCCTCAACAGGTTACTCAACCTCTCAGCCTATTTTTGTATCTGTAAAAGTAGAGCCACTGCCCAGCTTGAGGGGTTGATCTGAGAAGTAAAAGAGCAAGGACAGGTTGGTAACTCTCCGCAAAGAAGCATACTATCTCTGGCACGGTCATTGCAGTAACTGGCCCATGGGCTTTTCTCTCGTCTCTCATCTCCAGCCCCGGAGCTCAGGAAGACCTACCTCTCCACTTAGGAAGCAGCCAAGTTCCAGGCACACTTTCTACCTGCAGATTCTCAAAGCTCTGCACCCACTCCTCCCTTCTCTCACAAGTGGATCCCACACGTTTACTTCCCTGGGCCTTGCACTATTTATCCCTCACCTCTGAGCTTCCCAGTGACTTTTTTCCAACAGCACAAAAGCCTGGATCCCTTTCATCTTTTCAGAATAACTCCTGAGATCCCAATTGATCTTGGCTTCTGATCATTTCTCTCCTTTCACAAGTTCAAGTGATCAGCATACATCCCCCTTGCCGTGGTTTCCTCTTACTCTCAGCCTACTGTGGTGTCCCTGCACAGCCCTGAGCTTACTCTTACTCTTACTCTTACTAAGCATCAGTGTCCTCTGTGCTATAGCTCCACCAGAACCTCTCCTCTTACTGGGTTACTAAGTCCATTGATGTTCTTCCTTCTTGAGCTCCCTAGCACCCTCCTCTACAGGATTTGAATACAGGCCCCACCTGACTTTGTTACCTCTTTTTTTTTATGTTATAGGCTTTAAGTAAATGTCACTACATCTACATATCAGCCTTTGTCTAGTTTATAAAAAGTATTTTCATTGCCACTTCTTTGGCCTTAGAGAACTGTGAGGTGAAATGAGATGTGGGACAGTGACCAAAATGAGGGCCTTCCTTTCTTTAGTTGAGGGACATGATGTGGAGAGAGCACGGAGTCACAGGTGTGACTTGTAGGTGGCAGGACTAGGGTTGCACTCCCCCCTTCTCTGCCACTTCTTGCCGGGAGCCAGCTGAGTTTTCTCGCAGCCTTGTCCGTAACACCCACCTTTACTGTGGTAAGAAACCAGCGAAGTGGGGTGTGTGGAAGGTGTCTGTAAATGCTTAGCTGCTCTTGCCACCATGCTCTGCACTTTGCACCTTTGATAGCATGGGTGCCTGAGACTGCTTCCTTTCCCCTTATTCATTTCTCTTTTGGGGTGCCCCCTCAGAATCAGGTGCTATGGTGGAGACCTTGGGAAAGCAGAGACAAATGAATCAAGCCTCCTCTTCCTCTTACTTCATTGTTTCCATCTATCCCCCTAACAGGGCTTGAACCTTATTGCCTTAGTTTTCATTTTTTCAGGCCCAGTATTTTTAAAGAAAATTATAGTTTGTTGGAGAAGTACCCACCGTATGAAGGAATAACAAGGACAAGGAATCACATGCTGTGGTCCTCAGCATGTGCCTGAGGCAAGTCCATGGGTCTCATTACTGTGAGGCTCAGGTGTGGCGATGTGTAGGGACTGTTACTGTGCAAGGGAACTGGCTCTTTAGCGTCAGAGACACTTCCTCTTGTTCCAAGTCTAGGGCTCTTCATCCACTAGATCCAGGCTTCACCGTGGGATATTTAACTGAAAATTTTGTGCATATGTATCCTGGTTTCAGCTTTCCTCTCTTGACTAGGAACAGGCTGTCAACAGATATAAAAGCTGTTTCTTCCCTCCTTTCCTTCCATAATCTTGGATTAAGTTCCCACCAATGTACCATGGTAGAGCCCAGGCACAACAAAGGTGAGTAAAGTATGGTCCCCTTCCTCAAAGGGCATCTGGCCCTGTTGGATAAATGTGGGGAAAGAGTAAGAGCCGAGGTGAGAGAGCCCCACAGGGCTAGGTGGTTGCTGAGGGCACTGCATGGTGCATCTGCAGGTTGGGACTTCATCTTGAAGATGCCGAAGGCTTCTACAGAAGAGAGTGGATGTTGTCAGCAGGGAAAGGACGGACTCGCAGAGGGTAAAACAGAGGGTCTCTTATTCTGGCTGGCTTGCCTGTTTTTCCTGGGCACACTAGAAATAGCTATATTTCATCATGCTCACTAGACCACTCATTCCTGTCTGCACCTCAGTGTCTGCTGAGACCCTTTGATGAGTTAAGGGGAATCCTGGGTCAGGTTTTTGAACATAGGAAAATGTTCAAAATGACCATTAAGTTTGCATGGTTTTGTTTTATTTTGTCTTAGCTCCTTTCTTTAAAGATTTTAAAGTTTGATCCTCCGTTTTCTATTTGATACAAGTAGAAAAGTGGTCACTGTTGAAAACCAAAATATAATAAAATTATATGGAACATGACAAAACATTTGTATCCATTATGTTCACAGTTAAATAAATAAGCAAACACAGATCATTTG
>NW_028091118.1:0-585 GCF_014824575.4 Sturnira hondurensis | reverse complement strand
GACCAAATCATGGGTTTCTCTTCCGGGAACAGAGAAAAAAAAACACAAGTCAGATTGATGAGTGAACATGATCAGTTTGATGTAAGTGCAACATGATTAGCTGTATCCACAAGACTAAAGTCACCATGACTTTTATTACCAATAAGCCTGGGAATATATCCTCTCAACTGACTTGGAAAGCTGAGCAAGTGTAGTTTTCATTATGCTTATATAAAGGTGTGTATCTTTCCACATCTAGAGCTCATTATTAGCGGCTAGAAGTAACTGGAAGGCTAATTAAAGCAGCGTGATGAGGTAGAAAAGCCCTAGTGATGTGGCACTCACTATGTCCAGTCAATGGTGCCCTTTGTAGTTCACCTGTAGTTGGGGGAAGTGTGCATGCTCTACTAGATACAAAGGGCTCTGGCCATTTTAACAGAAAAAAATCACAAATATGGACATAAAAAGAAAATCTTGAAAGAGGACGATAAACTTGCTTGTTGAAGAGTAAATCCAACAATGTGCATGGTATCTGGACCCTAATGCCCCATCTTCCCTTCTTGATAGGGAGATAGTTATAAATGAAAACATAAAAAAGTAAAGGCG
>NW_028091117.1:0-554 GCF_014824575.4 Sturnira hondurensis | reverse complement strand
AGTAATAACACTCATCCCAAATGTACAGTATTGCAACTTGTATGAGTTCATGTTTTTTGTTTTTTTTTTTTAAACAGTAATGGGGGATTTCACCTTGACCTCAACCTCCAACAGTCTCTTGAAAGTTGGAGCTCCAGCATGAGCTGGCGACCACATTCACCAGGAACATGAAAACACTCCTTTTCCCTCACGACATGGTACACATCATCAGCTTTCCAAACAACAATTACCTTTCATACTAATTGGCAACTCGTATTTAACCTTTAATTAGCTGTGAATTTAGAATGGCTTGCAATGCCTTTCCTTTTCTTGTAGAAGGTCACAGAAGCATTGTCTGTTCTCTTTCTCTGCTCTCTCGCCCTCAGTCTCCCCAGATATTATAGTAACAGTTTAAATGGAAAATGGAAGCTCTGCAGCCTTAGGTTGCTGTCCTTGTGCGTGCTTCAAACTGACACATGCATGACAAACTTAAATTGTTAAAAGGCAGGGACCCCTTGTTACCAGTAGCTTCAAAGGGAAATGTACAGTTTGATGCAACCTTTTTTTTTTTTTTT
>NW_028091116.1:0-723 GCF_014824575.4 Sturnira hondurensis | reverse complement strand
AATATGTATCCCACTGATCTGTTTATCTATTCATACGGCAATGTCATACTTTTTTATACTAAGTTTTATATTTATAGTAAGCTCATTTTTTAAATTTATTGTTCAAGTACAGTTTTCTGACTTTTACTCCCATCCCAGCCTCCCCAGTGCTCCCCACCTCCCTCCCATTTTCCATCCCTCCTCCCCAACCTTAGTTTTTTTGTCCATGTGTCCTTTATACTTGTTCCTGTGAATCCTTCCCCTTTTCCCCTGAAATTCTCTCCCCTCTCCCCTCTGGTTCCTGTCAGCCTGTTCTGTATTTCAGTGTCTTAGGTTATGTTTTGCTTGCCTGTTTGTTTTGTTGTTTAGATTCCTGTTAACAGTGATATCATATGGTCTTTGTCCTTCAACACCTGGCTTATTTCCCTCAGCATAATGTTTTCCAGTTCCATCCATGCTGTTGCAAAGGGTAGGAGCTCCTTCTTTCTTTCTGCGCATAGAATTCCTTTGTGTAAATGTACCATAGTTTTTTGATCCAGTCATTTACTGATGGGCATCTAGGTTGCTTCCAACTCTTGTCTATTATAAATTATGCTGCTATGAACATTGGGGTGCATAGGTTCTTTTGGATTGGTGTTTCGGGGTTCTTAGGATATACTCCTAACAGTCGAATTGCTGGGTCAAAAGGCATACTCATTTTTAGTTTTCTTAGAAAATTCCATACTGTTTTCCATAATGGTTGTA